>NC_072449.1:2599836-2602336 GCF_027596085.1 Anoplopoma fimbria | reverse complement strand
ATAAATAAATAAATAAATAAATACAGAAATGAATAAATAAAAATAAATAAATAAATAAATAAATAAATACAGAAATAAATAAATAAATACAGAAATAATTAAATAAATACAGAAATGAATAAATAAAATAAATAAATAAATAAATAAATAAATAAATAAATAAATACAGAAATAAATAAATAAAATAAATAAATACATAAATAAATAAATAAATACAGAAATAAATACAGAAATAAATAAATAAATACAGAAATAAATACAGAAATGAATAAATAAATGAATAAATAAATACAGAAATAAATAAATAAATACAGAAATAAATAATTGTATAAATAAATAAATGCTTAAATAAATGTATAATACAGAAATGAATAAATAAATTAATAAAGAAATAAATGTAGAATATGTATTTATTCATGTCCTGTTTGAATATTAACTTTTATTTATTTATCTATAGATTAATGTATTCATTTCTATATTTATTTCAGCCTTTACTTATTTATTTATACTTTTATTTATTTATTTATTTATTTATTTCAGTATTTATTTAAGCATTTATTTATTACTGTATTCATTTCAGCATTTAATAATTTTTTTACTTGTTTATTTCTGTATTCAAACATTTATTTAAGCATTTTTTTATTTATTCCTGTATTTATTTATACAATTATTTATGCATTTATTTATTTATTTATACTAATGTAATTTTTTGTCCTCCATAATGTTGTTGTTGTTGTTATTATGATTATTACCAATTTGCAACATTGATATTAACTATAAGCAAATTAATTGAATTCATAATTCTTAGATTCCTTACAACCCTCAGTTATTGTAACAAATCTTTCTTACAAGATTATTTGAAGTGCAAGCATGAGCATTTAATTCACTTATAATAATAATAGTAATAACAACAATGACAATGATCACAATAATGAATGTACAGGTCCAGTCAAAAGTTTGGACACACCTTCTCATTCAACTACTTTGAATAATCTAAAATATAAAACATATTCTGGTTTGTTGAGCATTTGTTTGTTTACCACATAATTCCATATGTGTTCCTTCATAGTTTGGATGTCTTCAATATTAATCTACAATGTAGAAAAAAAATAAAAAAAAATAAAGAAAAACCATTGAATGAGAAGGTGTGTCCAAACTTTTTGACTGGTACTGTAGTAATAATAATAATAATTATTATAATTAATATAATTATTCACATATTATTATAATTGTTGTTGTTGTTATCATTATTACCAATTTGCAACACTTATATTAACTATTTGCAAATTCATTAAATCCACAATATTTTAAATTCTTAACAACCCGAGATTGTCTTAACAACTGAGGTCAGCTCGGACTCCAGCGGGGCCTCCAGCAGAGACCAGTCCACTGTAGACAGACCCAGATCCAGCAGAGACCAGTCCACCATAGACAGACCCAGATCCAGCAGAGACCAGTCCACCGTGGACAGACCCAGATCCAGCAGAGACCAGTCCACCATGGACAGACCCAGATCCAGCAGAGACCAGTCCATCGTGGACAGACCCAGATCCAGCAGAGACCAGTCCATCGTGGACAGACCCAGATCCAGCTTCACCACAGCCTTGGACCTGCAGTCAGAGCTCCAGAGGGAGGAGGAGAGCTCAGCTCCCGGCAGCAGCAGCGTCTCCTCCTCCTCCTCCAGGAGCAGAACTTCTCCTCTCTGGGAGTCAACACCGACATCACGCTACTGGAGACCCAGACCGTATTGCTGAACCCGCTGGAAGGAAGGGAGGCCCGGGTGAACCAGAACCAGGACTGAGCGGGTCAGTCTGTCAGACCCTGCTGCAGTAAAATGAGAGGTTTTCTAAAGGGACTCTGGTGCTCAGAAACACTACCACTTTAGTCCACAGGGACCGCCAAAATCAACACTAAATGAAAGTTCCTTGTAGTAACTTTAAGTCAGTATATCAACCTAATTTCACATTTATCTTAGAGCCATATTATTTCCAATCCCAACATTGAATGTCATACAATCTAAAAGGCATAAACTGTATGCACTCTATAACTATATATTCAGTTTATATGATGGACAGTCTGTGTACTAAACTGTTCACAACATTCAGGAACAGTCAGGTTCAAAGTGGAGTAAACTGTCTGTAACATTATATGTTTTACATACTAACATAAGAAAGATATCTGAAATTAACCTGCAATTAAAATTCACTTAATTGAAGTAAAAAATGAATGTGTACTTTGTAAAACACTTTTTGGGAAGTTTTCCATCAACCAAATAGAAAAAAGTTGAATTAGTGTCCTTCTAAAGTGAGTGGAAGCTATGAAAAGTTGCATTTTGATTGCTTATTACTTTTAAATAAATACAATTTTCACCCATTTTCGACAGCATAAAGCAAAAGAATCTTATGATATATAAAAATTATTATAAAATAAAATAAAAGTATTTTTTGCTTTAAAGGTATAAAATTGTCCTTCAATACTTCTAATTTGCCAATTAAATGTG
>NC_072449.1:2584836-2597336 GCF_027596085.1 Anoplopoma fimbria | reverse complement strand
TAAGAGACACTAATATATGTGTTAAATGTTGAGTTTTAGTAATAACTCCTTTTGGATATTTATTTCACTTGTTTCACTCTTAATACATGATTTTTGAAAGAATACTAACATAAAATTCAGTATGCATAAATGTTTGTATTACTGTTTATAAAGAATTAAAGTGCCCATCAGGTGAGACAGACTTGTACATGTTGTCATTGTTGATAAAGTTACACACCCACCAAATACAAAAACCAAAAGAGGGAACTTAAGTGAATAAATAGCCTTGTCTCTTTTCTGCCTTCTCTGCTTTGTGCAGCCTCTCAGGTGTTTTTTAATCAGTTTAAAAAGCAGGATTTAGACAGAATGACCAGCCAGCAGAGGGAGCATGTGCGCCACACTCGTTTCATAAATATATATACATTACACATTACTAATATTAAGAACTTGTAATATTGGAGAAGTGTGTTGGTAATTCTTTTTAATAATTCAGTAACTGAAATACAGTTACTATTCATAGTATTCCAATTACATCAAAACAATCTCAGTCTACAATATTTTACACTTCTATTATAATATCTGCCCTATATATACATATTTATATATATACATATATATATAGTTTCAAACATAAAATCTCCATCTACAATATTTTCCATTCCTGTTATATAATGTCTGCCTATATTTATATATATACATATTTATATATATATATTTCAAACTATTGATAGTATTCCAATTACATCAAAAAACATCTGTTTACAATATATAACAGTGACACTCCTGTTATATAATGTCTACCTTCAGTTAGCAAGCAAACTATATCTCTCTCTCTCTCTATATATATATATATATATATATTTAATTATTACTACAAACAGAAATAATTTAATGCACATTGACTGGATGTTTGAGTAGTTTTGTTTATTTAGTTTTTCATGCATGCATTTAAAATGTACATTTTTACCAAGTCATATACACGAGTCACTCATTACATAATGAATTGTATTAACATATCTTTTCTCCAACATGTGGGCACTGTGCCAAAGCTGTGCATTGACTTTCCATCAGCTGCTCGCTCTTGCAAAACAGGACGCCATAAAGATTTGCTGTATTTTATGCAACGTTCGGCATTTTTCACAGCCCTCTACTCAACATGTATTTATATTGAAATGTTCAAAACACTGGTTTTAAAGTATAGAAAGAACAACTTACTTACAACAGGACATTTTATCAGCTTCAACAATACAATAATACTTTTTTTGGGAGCAAACTGTACATTACATTACATTACAGTCATTTAGCAGACGCTTTTATCCAAAGCGACTTACAGGAAGTGTATTCAACATAGGTATTCAAGAGAACTACTAGTCACCAGAAGTCATAAGTGCATCTCCTTTCTTAAACAAACATCTAAAAGCATAAACCATAAACCAACATTAATATATTTGTAGTGACCTTTAAATTCACGGCATACAATGAGAAAAAGAACAACTTTGAGACAGACGATATTTACATAGTTTATAACTCCTCCAATCCGTGGGAGGTCAGAGGTTCATTCATCTTGTTTTCTTTGGATTCCCTCGTTTATGCCGTGTTGTGGAATGTGCCGTGGAAGCCGTAGGGGATGTTGACGGGAACCACAGCTCGGCCCAGCTCCTCAAACGTCCGGGCATCCAAAACCAGCAGGAACGTACTCTTGTCCTGGAAAAAGAATCGAGAAAGAGTTTGTGTTTAAAGCTTTTCCAGATTTACAGAAATCAGCGTTTACAAATTTAGATTTTGCATCACTATTGATATATTTCAGCATCAAAATGATTTTTCTTTGAAGATGCATGTGGGGATTTAGATCCTCTAACAAATGACTATTCTTTTTTTAATCCAGTTTGATTTGTGCCATGAATTACACATGATGTTTGTCCATTTAAAAGATAATTTTGCAAGTCAAGAAAGTCAAATTTTGTCATTAGTATCACATAGTTTTGGTTGAAACCACTCAGTGAACTACATCTCCCATCTCGCACAGTGTTTGTCACCAACTTGGCCGTTAGCTTGGCTCGCTAGCTATTCCAAATGTAACATTATCTTACCTGATGTGTTTTATCCAGTGACTATTTTTATCAGCCAGGAAGTGATATCAACAAAAAGACCCTTAGTTTGTGCGAGAACATCCTGGGACTTAACACACAACGGCATCGTAGCTTTACTTACGCCACTTTTGTGTGTTTAGTCTGTCTAAATACCTATTTTCAGTCTTTTACGTCATAAGTTTTACTACAAAATGTGGCTTACTTGACGTGCAAAAATTATGTTTTACATTGACAAACATCAGTTGTGTCTTTCATGGCTTGTGATTAAAAGCAAAACGTGTCACATTGTGGCCGTTACAAAATGATAAATTGATTTACAAATATTTGACCGACCTTATTGGGTGTGATGACCACGGACATGACAACGCCATCGTCCTCCTCTGTGGCATTCGGGGACGGTACGAAGACTGGTTCAGAGGGATAGAGACCCGGTTCTTCCCACACCTGTGAACAAAAATACAGGAAGTGCTCATGAGTTCAAGTTCATTATCATATTCTACTTTTGACTTATTAATCATATAAAAGTACTACAAATCGTGCAAATTTAAATCTGAAATTTTTTTTTGTTGGATGTATATAAGAACTTATGTCCCCTTTTTTGCTACAATATTAAGGCACAAAACTCTACTTTATATATTCTTTTATATATCTTTGATAGAAGTAAATCAAACTCACCTTCATGTTTTTGCCGTTGAGGTCCATCTTGATCAGCGTGTCTCCCACAAGATGTCTGAATCCACAGCCGTAGAAGTATCGGTATGGGTGGGTGTTGTACTTGCCGTAGTTGATCTGAGGGAACTCCAGACCTCCATACTGATGCAGATCCTCTCCGTGGAGGTCCTCATGGGTACAGAAGACCTGTTAGATAGATATTATATTAATAATATATATATATATATGAAGCATTAAGTCATATATGTGTTTATACATGTAGATTCCCACCTTGTTATTGGCAATTCTTATAGAAGTGGCTGCGGTGCTGGGCGGGTTCAGGTTCCTGCCGTAGGGCGTCTCCTGGTCCACGTTCAGAGGCAGAACGAAACGCCGGGGGAAGACTCTGCACAAGGTGTTGTACACCTGAGGGGGGAAATGAGAACATCTTTTCAGCCTCAAAAAAACCAACTATATGTCCATCCAAAACCAAAAAGCAACCAAAGGACCACCTAAAACATCTGAAAACCAATGAACATGGGTATTTAGTGGTGTTGTTGATAGATCCTGGTCCTAATCTTGATATTTTATAGCAAAATACTTGTATTCTACTGTTATATGGAGGCAATATTCTAGTATAAATGAAGAGTAACCGTTACTCTCTCGAGAGAGGAGGTTGACTCTGTGTTTACATCAATGATGTTTGGTGCTCAAACACAGTCAAAGTTGATGGACAATGTATTTTTTCTCATGTTTAATTATAAATTTGAAGATGTTTGGACATATTATCTGCCCTGAGAATTTGAATGTAGTTTTTGTTGCTGCTGTTTACAGAACGTTTTTTAATCGAGTCTTAAATGTGCCATGAATTTTAACAAATGATGTTTGTCAGTTCAAAAGATAAATTACATTTTGTCATCAGTATCATTTAGTTTTGAGTGAAACCGCTCAATAAACTACATCTCCCATCTCGGACAGTGTACGCCACCAAAATGGGTGTTAGCTTGGTTGCTAGTTAGCAAGCTCACTTAGCTATGATGCAAATGTAACGTTATCTTAGGTGATGTGTTTCGTCCAGCGACTCTTTCAGCCGGGAAGTAAAATAACGAGTAAGACCTCGTTGCTGGTGTGAGAACATCCTGGTACTTAACACACATCGGCATTGTAGCTTCACTCACGCTGCTTTCGAGGGTTTAGTCTGTCTAAATACCTGTTTTCACTGTCTTTTATATCAAAAGTTTTACGACAAAATGCGACTTTTGTGAAGTGCAAAAATTCAAAAAATGACCAACAAGATTGTACTTTTGTTTTGTTTTGTTTGTCGTGTGTTCGTTGACTTACAAATGGGCTACAACCAAATTCCATTGTGCATCCATATGATGCATAATGAAAATCAATGATTGGTGAATCCCTTATACAACCCTCTTACCTCGTCAAGGTCTTCTCCAGACTTGCGCAGGTTTTGGACGTTGTAGTTATTGATCGCCTGGCCATCATCTGAAGCACACATATCTAAGATCAAGAAGCCGTCCTCCTCGTACGCGTTTATCTGGTGGAACGTGGACAGCGGCTTGGCGATGTACTTGAGGGAGCTCACCTGAAACACGGGGGATTGAACAGAAAGAATGAAAAGAAGCAAAAGAAGAGTGAGTAGACTCGTGGAGGACTCGAGGTCCGCGTTGAAGACTCACCTCTCCGGTCTGCTTGTGGATCAGGTGGAAGATGGTGTTGAGCTTCGGGTCCCAGGAGAAACCGTCGCTGATGCTTTTCCCCCTCAGCTTTCCCGTCACGATCTTCAACAGGTCCATCTTGATGGGCTGCTCAATGAACACCACGTAGTTCTCGGACATCGCTGTAATGGATTTAGAATATTGTATTAGTTTTTTACTCAGAACTCTGGAAGGAACGATTCAGTTGTATTTGGTATTGCAGATGATTTCATAAGAAAACTAGATGGATACAAGATTCTGAGGATGCGGAACCAACACATAGCTCTATTAACAGCTATTTTGGTAATTGATTATCCAGCAAAAATTGTGAAAACATGTTACAATTTGAGCTTCTCAAATATAAAGATTCTCTTTATGATATTTCATAGTAAACTGAACACTTTGGACTTTTTTTCAGACAAAACAAGAAGATGAAGATGTCACCTGGGTTTCTGGGGAGTCGTGATAAGATTTCATAGGTCAAATGGTTAATTGATTTAATAATAATTGGCGCCATTAATTCATAATGAAAATAATTGCTTGTTGCAGCCCTTGACTGTGGCTTAAGGTAGTTTCGATGAACCCCATTGCACAACATCATTGCATATATGACAAAAAATACCAAAGAAATAAGAAAATATTAATTTAATTGAATAGTTTATTTTCTTTACTTTATATAGTTTATATATAATCATATTTTTATTGTTATTATTTTAAATTATAATAGGGAATTTCAGATATCTCTTTGTATCATCTGATGACTAAATGAGATACTGTCAACAGCCATAAATAAATCAATTATCTCCATGTTTTTAGTAATAACATTTTGTATAAATCTATGGCTATGAATCATATCTGAAAAAAAACCTAAAAATAATTTTCAAGGGATTATATTGCAAATACCAAGAGGAATAATATGGGGGCCTTTTTGAAGACAGGTGTATTTATTAAAGGCAATTGAATCACGATTAAAGCTGAACTATTGACCATTTGTATTGAAGTTATCTAGGGATTGCTTTAACTGAATGAATGTGACTGATAGCCGAAACACTAAGAAGAAAATCTATCTGATCTAACCAATACCTAGTCCACTTAACAAGTTCAGTAGACTATATGAATGCACTGATACCGATCCAGTACAGGAAGTCCTGGTAGAATCCTCACAAAGACTGAATCTAACTTTTTCTAAATGCTTCTACAGTCCAGACGGAAAGCTTTGATTCTAGAACTCTTTGTCTCACCGAAGCTGTGGTAGTAGGACGGTTTGCTCTTCTCCGACGAGGGAATCGAACACAGCACCGTGACTCCCTCCAGGGACTCCTCAGGGCTCGCCTTGGTTGGCGGCACTCTGATGATGTTGTAGGTCGCTCCTGTCGAGAGAGAGTTAGTTTCTCTTTGCACATGGAGACAATACACAAACAGACTGTTGGTGGTGTTTCCATTGAAGTACCTTTAGGGGTGTAAGAGTTCCCCATGTTGTACGTGGTTCCATCGGGCTCAGTGTGAGGGTGTGCAGTCGCTCCGTTCACGGCAATGAATTTGCTCCAGTCCACCTAATTAAGATAAGATAAGATAATCCTTTTTTAGTCCCACAGTGGGGAAATTTGCAGGATTATTGGTACAAAAACAGGAGCCCAAGGACCTTGTTAACTCTTTACTTCCAATTTTTTGGTTCCATCCAGCAGCATTTCATACATTATACTTGTAGGTCAATAAAACTGACAGATTGTGTCTCTGCAGCTTTATCAGCTACAACAACCTTTAAAAACATACCTTTTTAGTGGTCTCCAGGGTCTCAGGGTCCACCTTGTGCATGACGTTGGTCTCCGTGCTGACGTAATAATCGCCTTTGTAGGTCACAAAGCTCACATTGGCATTATCTGTTGCCTCTAGAGGAGGGAAAAGGAAGGAGTTAACTGGACAACCACAACAATAAGGATGAAATCAAATATCTGCTGCATTAAAAGGTCCCATTTATGCAGTTTTAGCAAAAAATGACTCACTTGGTAACTGGAATCTGGACAGGAAGCGCTGGAAGAAGTTCTTGCAGGGGTCCGGCATGTTGACGGTGCCGAACTCCGACACCGCAATGCGGTTGTGCTCCTTGTTGGCCTTGAAGCTGTCGCTGGACAGGAAGCGGCTTTTGTAGGTCACCTGTCCGTTGGATATTTTGAACTTGTGCAGGAGAGCCATGCCATCGAACCAGTGGTTGAACCTGAGGAGTTAAACATTGTTTTAGAGCCTGAATGCAATCTACAGAAGGGAAAAAGGCAAAAGTAAAGCTTTCAAGGAACTACACTACAATCCAACTTAGTCTCAACTTAGTTTGTGAAATTGTCACAAAATAGAAAACCAGTAATTTGTGCACAAAAGCAATGCCAATCGAAAGTCAATTTAAATCTATTGTTTTAAATGCTTCCACTTGTCTATTCAATGGTTGCAGAGTCAGCTTCTGTGACGCGGTCCACGTAGGTTATAAAAAGCATCAAGAAAAAGATACTCACTTCTGGTTTCCGATCTCAAACTTCCCCGGCCCGTTTCTCAAGAAGCTTCCGCTGATCCATTCTGGGATTTTGCCAGTGATGATGGTGCTGATGGGCTCAGGGGTGTCCTCCACCGAGCTCACGATCTTCTCAATGCAAGGCAGACCGTGCACATCCGTGAAGTGGTTGATGTTCTTCCTTGACTTAGATTTACTGAGCGCTACAAAAACAAGAAGAAAAAGTCACATTTTCAGAATAAGAACATAATTGATTAGAAGTTTAAAATCGTGCATGTTTTTGCAGAATCCAAAGTTTACCTGGGGCATTGTTCTGTTTGAGTGTGATGGTGTCCATGGCTGCAGCTCTGTCTCTCTGAGTGTGTATCCCTTCTCCAACACTAGCTCAGCTTTATACTGTCCGACTGCCTGTTACGCCCCCCCCATATAAATCATCCAGATAAATCTGCAAGCAGGCCACGATTTCACGCTTGCATAAGACTCTGCTAAACAGAAGTACGTTGTGATCACAAGATGATACAAGTGGTAACTTATTCACAGAGATAATCACTAGATCTTACTGAGTTGCAAGAATGGGAGAATCCCCGTCACGGCATTCATCGTTTTTCCCAATCAGTGCCATGAAATAGTGGATCATTGTTATGTTTTGTCACGCTCAATATGCTTGCATATATGTAGTGGAGGTGAAAGCAGATGGATGAATAGTAAATCAGCTTTTATCGCACACTACTACACAATGTAGTGACATTTAATCTGCATTTAACACAGGGCATTAGAATGAGCAGCTACTATACAGCAACCAGGGAGCAGTTTGGGGGTTTGATGTCTTGTGCATGAACTGGCAGCTCAGTTACCATGTTGGTAACACTTTTTAATAAGGGTAAAAATCATATATGGAGGAAATCTCATGGTGGCGATTTCTGTAGGCCAACCAGGAAGTTAGTTTGAAAGGTTCCCTCTGCAAAAAGCCAATGGGATTTTTTCCATTGGCCTTCACTTGGCTATACAATGGTTGCAGATTGTGACGTAGTATTTAATACAGAGAAAGACAACCTCAACAACGAGACCGGTGTTTGAGACCGTGCGTCCCAAAGTGTTGTTTTAAAGTGACGTGTTCGAGCATGTTTTCCTAAACCTAACAAAGTGGTTTTGTTGTGAGGAACACCGGGTTTATCTCATGGCATCTCGTTGGCATGTTTTTTTTGTAGTTTGTCATTAGCTTTGTGGAGACTACGTTTTTTCATTCAGAGAAAACTACTCTTTTTGTCCCTGTTAAAGCTCAGCTCCCGGCAGCAGCAGTGTCTCCTCCTCTTCCTCCTCCTCCTCTTCCTCCTCCTCCTCCAGGAGCAGAGCTTCTCCTCTCTGCTCTTTCGGAGAACCAGAACCAGGACTGAGCGGGTCGGACTGTTAGACCCTGCTGTAGTAAAATGAGAGGTTTTCTAAAGGGACTCTGGTGCTCAGAAACACTACCACTTTAGTCCACGGGGGGCGCCAGAATCAACACAAAATGAAAGTTCCTTACAGTAACTTTAAGTAATGCTTAACTATTGAATGACTCGTGATGATATAATGCATGAAATAATGCAGGATGTATGATGAAATCCTGCTAAGCATTAACAAATTATCAAGTGTGACTGGCATGTTGATAGAAGTACACAACTTGTTTTTATCTCTGCTTTTGCAAACATCTATGTCTGATATCTGCATGTCAGAGTGCCTGATATCTGCATGTCACACTGTAAAGTCCTCAATGTATATCACACATAACGAGGTGTAGTAAACATTTTATGATTCCTGTCGGGGGCAACGAAAGGTCTCTTCTCAAAGGTTGCAGACAAGGATGTCAGGCTGACAGCGGAAATCTAAATTGCTCATATAGATTATGTCGTCAAATGTGCAACAGGATAAAATATGAATTGATCACTGAATGACAGTTATCTGGTTGATGTAATTTGCTGGTTTGTTTTAAGTCTGTCTTCTCTTTTACATTTTTTTTTATGTTGTATTTCTTATTTAATGTTTGTTGTGTTTTTATATGTGACATTTTGACATTTTTACGCTGCCATCTGGGCCAGGACCCCCTTTGTAAATGAGATTCAAAACCTCAGTGGTTTTATAAAAATACACGTGGTCTAAAAGCCCACTGAAAGAGCTTTATCAGCACTCACTTTGTGTTATCTGTATCAACGGGTGAAACAAGGGCCAGTCTGTCCTCAACAGGGCAGGAAGACCCTTTATAAAACCCCACATTTTACTCCCTAATTCTTGATAAATGCTGCATTAATTATTCGGGTATATCTTCATGAGTCATTCAATAGTAAAGCAAAATGTAAAGTTACTACAAGGAACTTTCATTTTGTGTTGATTCTGGCGCCCCCTGTGGACTAAAGTGGTAGTGTTTCCGAGCACAAGACTCCCTTTAGAAAACCTCTCATTTTACTGCAGCAGGGTCTGACAGACTGACCCACTCAGTCCTGGTTCTGGTTATCCCGTAGTCCAGCAATATATCCTGGATCTCCAGCAGTGTGGTGTCGGTGTTGACTCCCAGAGAGGAGAAGTTCTGCTCCTGGAGGAGGAGGAGGAGGAGGAGACGCTGTTGCTGCCGGGAGCTGAGCTCTCCTCCTCCCTCCGGAGCTCCAACTGCAGGTCAAAGGCTGCGGAGAAGACGGATCTGGGTCTGTCCACGGTGGACTGGTCTCTGCTGGATCTGGGTCTGTCCACGGTGGACTGGTCTCTGCTGGATCTGGGTCTGTCCACTGGTCTCTGTGGACTGGTCTCTGCTGGAGTCTGAGCTGAAGGAGTTTCTGGTGAACCTGCATGATTTCAGACAATCTTCAACTAATTCAATCAGGCTAGCTGTTTCCCCCCATTTCCAGTCTTTGTGCTAAGCCAAGCTAATGGGCTGCTGGCTGTAGCCTTATATTAAACCTACAGAAATGAGAGTGGTATCAATCTTCTCATCTCACTATCTGAAATAAAGGTTATTTCCCTAAATGTTAAAAAATATTCCTTGAAGGAGGGAAAACACCAGATTCATGTGGCCCTGGTTTCAGGTCCTCTAATGACACTTCACTCTAGAAGGATGTACTGAAGTCATTTTCCCTACTTCAACAGTTATGTCAGGAAATTCCCACAAAAACATCTCATGTCGGAGAACAATCACAACATCCATCCATCCATCCATCCATTTTCCGTAACCTGCTTATCCAGTTAAGGGTCGCAGGGGTGCTGGAGCCGATCTCAGCTGTCAATGGGCGAAGGCAGGGTTCACCCTGGACAGGTCTCCAGTCTGTCGCAGGGCACAATCACAACATGAAGTATGAATTGAAAAACAATTACAGAAGCACAACTAGGCCATTTAAAGAGTTTCTATTGGCACAGCTGTGGTGAGTCAACTCTGGAAATTCACCCCAATATTGTCATACTGTCGTTGCTTCATGATTTCTGCTTGCTTCGTAAGAAAGAGGAAATGTGAATGTGAAACAGCAGAAGAACTACTGTATCTCGGGAAATCATTCACAGACAGATTTTATGGCAATTAAAACAAGTTTATTTTTACTGATTTGTGGTGAGTAGAAAAGAAAGAAAGAACTTGTGTTTCCTAAAAATATCCTCTCCATTGCAGCAGATTTTCAAATATAAACTATTTTGCCCTCATCTTTGGTTCCTTTAGAACATTTTGACCTCAAAATTCCCACTTTGATGAGATGGGAACAAGAGTGTCTTTTTATCTGTTCAATGACAGCTGATGGAAATATCGAATTAAAGGGACAGCTGACACCACAGCGCCAACGTTCACAATCAGCTCGTTGTTTGTTTCTTGTTGTTTCTTGTTGTTTTTATATTAGGCTTAAGTGTAGTGGCTTCCCCCAGAGTCTGGTGTAAACCTGTTGCCCGATATGCTTCGTTCAGAATTAAAGGGTGAAAAGCAAAGTTACTTCTTTATGCAAAGCTTTATGCAAAGCTTTATGCAAAGATAAAGATATGTCCTTGAGTTACATGTATATGGGGCTGCTGTGGCTCAGAGGCAGAAGCTCAGCGGTTTGATTTCAAGCTTCTCCACATGTCCACATGATGAAATGTTCTTGGGTTGTTTTCGTCATTGATTACATGCGCTTTTCGTTATAGATGGTGTTCTTTCCACACAATTAAAAACCCAAAAAACAGAAATTGCCAAAAAGCTAGAACTTAAATTGCATGTACCAATCCATTTATTCAGTCAAACTATGACAAAAGTAGCCCGGATCGTCCAACATGAAACTCCATCACCCTGACCCACACCTCAAACTGGTGTCAAACCAGTCTACAATTAAATAGCGCGACTCGCTCGCCATCGCTGAAATGGCTCCAATGATAGTGAACCCTGAATTGCTTTGCTTTCCATCTGTGTGAGTGTGTGAACGACAAAGACTTTGTATAAGAAGTGGACGTAGTCACTTTGATGTCACCCATTGGTTTGTAGACTGACGTTTTTGAAGCCTCAAGTTTGGCATTTTGGCTGTCGCCATCTTGGTTTTTGAGACAAGAGAGCATCTTTGGATTGTGGAGGAATGACGTCCTTTGATTTGAATGTGTTACTGTGACAATTGATTATTGCTGGTTTGTGTTTTAGTTTTGTTTTTGTGGTTTGAAAACATTGTCTTTTTTATTTTATTATTATATTTTTTATTATAAAAAAGATGAAAGATAAATAAATAAAATAAAAAGTCCATTTACATTATTTAACACACAAACTTCGACTAGACTCAATCGTTCCATATAATTCTCAGAAAGAAATCTAATAAGCATATTTTAAAATAGAAAATATTGGGACTATCAATCAAAGTCATAGTGATTCATGTAAATAATGTTATTAATGCTATCACCATTATTACCAGATTTAAACGTTGTTCTTGTTGTTGTTTTTTAAATCATTATACGGGGCTTCGTGGGCAGTTGACTCATCCCTTTTTTTAAGTTTTTTGTTATTGGGACAGACAATTGAAGCAGAAAATAGAGGGAAAGGCCTGGCCACTCGTCCCGGTACATCGTATCCCATAAATATTGGCTCCCTCTGGGCTTCCCGTCACGGAGAACCACTCACACTGACATCAAGAAAAAAGGGACCCTTTGTTCATTTTCTAAAAACACATATTGACATCAATATTTCACGTACTACTTGTTTTGTAGTGTAGCTGTTGGCTCAGTTGTGTAGCTGCCATTATCTTTAAGGTATACTTTAGTTCACCTCCAGGGTACAAAGGCTTACCATCGGGGTTAAGATGCGTTCATGTCTCAGTAGTTTATCTGCAGCGTCACTGGAGCGGTCGGATGGTGAGCCTGGGTATCAGAGGGTCAAATGTATTTACACATCCCGCTGACACGGAGCGATATAAGGAATTCAAGAAGAGTTCAGTTTTTGGACACCTAACAATTCAAATTTCGATTTTTCTGCCCTTCTATCCTTGTTCGACTCCCGAGGGCACAGAAGCAAAGTGTTTACATTTTTCCATAACTTTATCTGGAATGTTTTAACATACGTCACATGAAAATCGTCTTTTTTTCGTGCATTTTCCTACGAAATTCAGCCAT